>NW_028270151.1:109579452-109581952 GCF_037043375.1 Chiloscyllium plagiosum | reverse complement strand
CCTCGCTGTGTGTGTGTGTGCGTGTCCCCCCTCGCTGTGTGTGTGTGCGTGTCCCCCCTCGCTGTGTGTGTGTGTGCGTGTTCCCCCTCGCTGTGTGCGTGCGTGTCCCCCCTCGCTGTGTGTGTGTGTGTGTGCGTGTCCCCCCTCGCTGTGTGTGTGTGTGTTTGTCCCCATCGCTGTGTGTGTGTGTGCGTGTCCTCCCTCGCTGTGTTTGTGCGCGTGTGCCCCCTCGCTGTGTGTGTGTGTGTGTGTGCGTGTCCCCCCTCGCTGTGTGTGTGTGTGTGCGTGTGCCCCCTCGCTGTGTGCGTGTCCCCCCTCGCTGTGTGTGTGTGTGTGCGTGTCCCCCCTCGCTGTGTGTGTGTGCGTGTCCCCCCTCGCTGTGTGTGTGTGTGCGTGTCCCCACTCGCTGTGTGTGTGTGTGCGTGTCCCCCCTCGCTGTGTGTGTGTGTGTGCGTGTCCCCCCTCGCTGTGTGTGTGCGTGTCCCCCCATCGCTGTGTGTGTGTGTGCGTGTCCTCCCTCGCTGTGTGTGTGCGTGCCTGTCCCCCCTCGCTGTGTGCGTGTCCCCCCTCGCTGTGTGTGTGTGTGTGCGTGTCCCCCCTCGCTGTGTGTGTGTGTGCGTGTCCCCCCTCGCTGTGTGTGTGTGTGTGCGTGTCCCCCCTCGCTGTGTGTGTGTGTGCGTGTCCCCCCTCGCTGTGTGTGAGTGCGCGTGTCCCCCCTCGCTGTGTGTGTGTGTGTGTGCGTGTCCTCCCTCGCTGTGTGTGTGTGCGCGTGTCCCCCCTCGCTGTGTGTGAGTGCGCGTGTCCCCCCTCGCTGTGTGTGTGTGTGCATGTCCCCCCTCGCTGTGTGTGTGTGCGTGTACCCCCTCGCTGTGTGTGTGTGTGTGCGTGTCCCCCCTCGCTGTGTGTGTGTGTGTGTGTGTGTGTGTGTGTGTGCGTGTCCCCCCTCGCTGTCTGTGTGTGTGTGTGCGTGTCCCCCCTCGCTGTGTGTGTGTGCGTGTCCCCCCTCGCTGTGTGTGTGTGTGCGTGTCCCCACTCGCTGTGTGTGTGTGTGTGTGTGTGTGTGTGTGTGTGTGCGTGTTCCCCCTCGCTGTGTGTGTGTGTGCGTGTTCCCCCTCGCTGTGTGTGTGTGTGTGTGCGTGTTCCCCCTCGCTGTGTGTGTGTGTGTGTGCGTGTTCCCCCTCGCTGTGTGTGTCCTTGCGTGTCCCCCCTCGCTGTGTGTGTGTGTGTGCGTGTCCCCCCTCGCTGTGTGTGTGTGTGCGTGTGTGTGCGTGTGTCCCCTCGCTGTGTGTGTGTGTGCGTGTACCTCCTCGCTGTGTTTGTGTGTGCGTGTCCCTCCTCGCTGTGTGTGTGTGTGCGTGTACCCCTCGCTGTGTGTGTGTGTGCGTGTTCCCCCTCGCTGTGTGTGTGTGTGCGTGTTCCCCCTCGCTGTGTGTGTGTGTGCGTGTCCCCCCTCGCTGTGTGTGTGTGTGTGTGCGTGTCCCCCTCGCTGTGTGTGTGTGTGTGTGCGTGTCCCCCCTCGCTGTGTGTGTGTGTGTGTGCGTGTCCCCCCTCGCTTTGTGTTTGCGTGTCCCCACTCGCTGTGTGTGTGTGTGTGCGTGTCCCCCCTCGCTGTGTGTGTGTGTGCGTGTCCCCCCTCGCTGTGTGTGTGTGTGTGTGCGTGTCCCCCTTCGCTGTGTGTGTGTGTGTGCGTGTCCCCCTTCGCTGTGTGTGTGTGTGCGCGTGTCCCCCCTCGCTGTGTGTGTGCGTGTCCCCCCTCGCTGTGTGTGTGTGTGCGTGTCCCCCCTCGGTGTGTGTGTGTGTGTGTGCGTGTCCCCCCTCGCTGTGTGTGTGTGTGTGTGTGCGTGTGCCCCCTCGCTGTGTGTGTGTGTGCGTGTGTCCCCTCCCTGTGTGTGTGTGTGCGTGTCCCCCCTCGCTGTGTGTGTGTGTGCGTGTCCCCCCTCGCTGTGTGTGTGTGCGTGTCCCCCCTCGCTGTGTGTGTGTGTGCGTGTTCCCCCTCGCTGTGTGCGTGCGTGTCCCCCCTCGCTGTGTGTGTGTGTGTGTGCGTGTCCCCCCTCGCTGTGTGTGTGTGTGTTTGTCCCCATCGCTGTGTGTGTGTGTGCGTGTCCTCCCTCGCTGTGTGTGTGCGCGTGTGCCCCCTCGCTGTGTGTGTGTGTGTGTGTGCGTGTCCCCCCTCGCTGTGTGTGTGTGTGTGCGTGTGCCCCCTCGCTGTGTGCGTGTCCCCCCTCGCTGTGTGTGTGTGTGTGCGTGTCCCCCCTCGCTGTGTGTGTGTGCGTGTCCCCCCTCGCTGTGTGTGTGTGTGCGTGTCCCCACTCGCTGTGTGTGTGTGTGCGTGTCCCCCCTCGCTGTGTGTGTGTGTGTGTGCGTGTCCCCCTTCGCTGTGTGTGTGTGTGTGCGTGTCCCCCTTCGCTGTGTGTGTGTGTGCGCGTGTCCCCCCTCGCTGTGTGTGTGCGTGTCCCCCCTCGCTGTGTGTGTGTGTGCGTGTCCCCCCTCGGTGTGTGTG
>NW_028270151.1:109544452-109571952 GCF_037043375.1 Chiloscyllium plagiosum | reverse complement strand
TGTGTGTGTGTGCGTGTCCCCCCTCGCTGTGTGTGTGTGTGCGTGTCCTCCCTCGCTGTGTGTGTGTGTGCGTGTCCCCCCTCGCTGTGTGTGTGTGTGCGTGTCCCCCCTCGCTGTGTGTGTGTGCGTGTCCCCCCTCGCTGTGTGTGTGTGTGTGTGTGCGTGTCCCCCCTCGCTGTGTGTGTGTGTGTGTGTGCGTGTCCCCCCTCGCTGTGTGTGTGTGTGCGTGTCCCCCTCGCTGTGTGTGCGTGTCCCCCTCGCTGTGTGTGTGTGTGTGCGTGTCCCCCCTCGCTGTGTGTGCGTGTCCCCCTCGCTGTGTGTGTGTGTGCGTGTCCCCCCTCGCTGTGTGTGTGTGTGTGCGTGTCCCCCCTCGCTGTGTGTGTGTGTGTGCGTGTCCCCCCTCGCTGTGTGTGTGTGCGTGTCCCCCCTCGCTGTGTGTGTGTGCGTGTCCCCCCTCGCTGTGTGTGTGTGCGTGTCCCCCCTCGCTGTGTGTGTGTGTGTGTGTGCGTGTCCCCCCTCGCTGTGTGTGTGTGTGCGTGTTCCCCCTCGCTGTGTGTGTGTGTGCGTGTTCCCCCTCGCTGTGTGTGTGTGTGTGCGTGTTCTCCCTCGCTGTGTGTTTGTGTGCGTGTTCCCCCTCGCTGTGTCTGTGTGTGCGTGTCCCCCTCGCTGTGTGTGTGTGTGTGCGTGTCCCCCCTCCCTGTGTGAATGTGTGTGTGTGCGTGTGTCCCCTCGCTGTGTGTGTGTGTGCGTGTCCCTCCTCGCTGTGTTTGTGTGTCTGTCCCTCCTCGCTGTGTGTGTGCGTGTGTGCGTGTCCCCCCTCGCTGTGTGTGTGTGTGCGTGTCCCTCCACGCTGTGTGTGTGTGTGCGTGACCCCCCTCGCTGTGTGTGTGTGCGTGTGCGTGTACCACCTCGCTGTGTGTGTGTGTGCATGTCCCCCCTCGCTGTGTGTGTGTGCATGTCCCCCCTCGCTGTGTGTGTGTGTGCGTGTCCCCCCTCGCTGTGTGTGTGTGTGCGTGTCCCCCCTCGCTGTGTGTGTGTGTGTGCGTGTGTCCCATCGCTGTGTGTGTGTGTGTGCGTGTCCCCCCTCGCTGTGTGTGTGTGCGTGTCCCCCCTCGCTGTGTGTGTGTGTGCGTGTTCCCCCTCGCTGTGTGTGTGTGTGCGTGTCCCCCCTCGCTGTGTGTGTGTGTGTGTGCGTGTCCCCCCTCGCTGTGTGTGTGTCTGTGTGTGCGTGTGTCCCCTCGCTGTGTGTGTGTGTGTGCGTGTCCCTCCTCGCTGTGTTTGTGTGTGCGTGTGTCCCATCGCTGTGTGTGTGTGTGCGTGTTCCCCCTCGCTGTGTGTGTGTGTGTGCGTGTTCCCCCTCGCTGTGTGTGTGTGTGCGTGTCCCCCCTCGCTGTGTGTGTGTGTGCGTGTCCCCCCTCGCTGTGTGTGTGTGCGTGTGCGTGTACCCCCTCACTGTGTGTGTGTGCGTGTCCCCCCTCGCTGTGTGTGTGTATGTGCATGTCCCCCCTCGCTGTGTGTGTGTGTGCGTGTCCCCCCTCGCTGTGTGTGTGTGTGTGTGCGTGTCCCCCCTCGCTGTGTGTGTGTGCGTGTCCCCCCTCGCTGTGTGTGTATGCGCGTGTCCCCCCTCGCTGTGTGTGTGTGCGTGTCCCCCCTCGCTGTGTGTGTGTGCGTGTCCCCCCTCGCTCTGTGTGTGTGCGTGTGTCCCCTCGCTGTCTGTGTGTGCGCGTGTCCCTTCTCGCTGAGTTTGCGTGTGCGTGTCCCTCCTCGCTGTGTGTGTGTGTGTGCGTGTCCCCCCTCGCTGTGTGTGTGTGTGCGTGTCCCCCCTCGCTGTGTGTTTGTGTGCGTGTCCCCCCTCGCTGTGTCTGTGTATGTGCGTGTCCTCCTCGCTGTGTGTGTGTCTGTGTGTGCGTGTGTCCCCTCGCTGTGTGTGTGTGTGCGTGTCCCTCCTCGCTGTGTTTGTGTGTGCGTGTGTCCCATCGCTGTGTGTGTGTGTGCGTGTTCCCCCTCGCTGTGTGTGTGTGTGTGCGTGTTCCCCCTCGCTGTGTGTGTGTGTGCGTGTCCCCCCTCGCTGTGTGTGTGTGTGCGTGTCCCCCCTCGCTGTGTGTGTGTGCGTGTGCGTGTACCCCCTCACTGTGTGTGTGTGCGTGTCCCCCCTCGCTGTGTGTGTGTATGTGCATGTCCCCCCTCGCTGTGTGTGTGTGTGCGTGTCCCCCCTCGCTGTGTGTGTGTGTGCGTGTCCCCCCTCGCTGTGTGTGTGTGTGCGTGTCCCCCCTCGCTGTGTGTGTGTGTGTGTGCGTGTCCCCCCTCGCTGTGTGTGTGTGCGTGTCCCCCCTCGCTGTGTGTGTATGCGCGTGTCCCCCCTCGCTGTGTGTGTGTGCGTGTCCCCCCTCGCTGTGTGTGTGTGCGTGTCCCCCCTCGCTGTGTGTGTGTGCGTGTGTCCCCTCGCTGTCTGTGTGTGCGCGTGTCCCTTCTCGCTGAGTTTGCGTGTGCGTGTCCCTCCTCGCTGTGTGTGTGTGTGTGCGTGTCCCCCCTCGCTGTGTGTGTGTGTGCGTGTCCCCCCTCGCTGTGTGTTTGTGTGCGTGTCCCCCCTCGCTGTGTCTGTGTATGTGCGTGTCCTCCTCGCTGTGTGTGCGTGTCCCCCCTCGCTGTGTGTGTGTGTGCGTGTCCCCCCTCGCTGTGTGTGTGTGCGTGTCCCCCCTCGCTGTGTGTGTGTGCGTGTCCCCAATTGCTGTGTGTGTGTGCGCGTGTCCCCCCTCGCTGTGTGTGTGTGCGTGTCCCCCCTCGCTGTGTGTGTGTGCGTGTCCCCCCTCGCTGTGTGTGTGCGTGTGTCCCCTCGCTGTGTGTGTGTGTGTGCGTGTCCCTTCTCGCTGTGTTTGTGTGTGCGTGTCCCTCCTCGCTGTGTGTGTGTGTGTGCGTGTCCCCCCTCGCTGTGTGTGTGTGTGCGTGTCCCCCCTCGCTGTGTGTGTGTTTGCGTGTCCCCCCTCGCTGTGCGTGTGTGCGTGTGCGTGTACCCCCTCGCTGTGTGTGTGTGCGTGTCCCACCTCGCTGTGTGTGTGGGTGCGTGTCCCCCCTCGCTGTGTGTGTGTGTGCGTGTCCCCCCTCGCTGTGTGTGTGTGTGTGTGTCCCCTCGCTGTGTGTGTGTGTGTGTGTCCCCTCGCTGTGTGTGTGTGTGCGTGTCCCCCTCGCTGTGTGTGCGTGTCCCCCTCGCTGTGTGTGTGTGTGTGCGTGTCCCCCCTCGCTGTGTGTGCGTGTCCCCCTCGCTGTGTGTGTGTGTGTGCGTGTCCCCCCTCGCTGTGTGTGCGTGTCCCCCCTCGCTGTGTGTGTGTGTGTGCGTGTCCCCCTCGCTGTGTGTGTGTGTGTGCGTGTCCCCCCTCGCTGTGTGTGTGTGTGCGCGTGTCCCCCCTCGCTGTGTGTGTGTGTGTGCGTGTCCCCCCTCGCTGTGTGTGTGTGTGTGTGTGTGCGTCTCCCCCCTCGCTGTGTGTGTGTGCGTGTCCCCCCTCGCTGTGAGTGTGTGTGCGTGTTCCCCCTCGCTGTGTGTGTGTGTGCGTGTTCCCCCTCGCTGTGTGTGTGTTTGCGTGTTCCCCCTCGCTGTGTGTTTGAGTGCGTGTTCCCCCTCGCTGTGTCTGTGTGTGCATGTCCCCGCTCGCTGTGTGTGTGTGTGCGTGTCCCCCCTCGCTGTGTGTGTGTATGCGTGTCCCCCCTCGCTGTGTGTGTGTGTGCGTGTCCCCCCTCGCTGTGTGTGTGTGTGTGCGTGTCCCCCCTCGCTGTGTGTGTGTGTGTGTGCGTGTCCACCCTCGCTGTGTGTGTGTGCGTGTCACCCCTCGCTGTGTGTGTGTGTGCGTGTTCCCCCTCGCTGTGTGTGTGTGTGCGTGTTCCCCCTCGCTGTGTGTGTGTGTGCGTGTTCCCCCTCGCTGTGTGTGTGTGTGTGCGTGTCCCCCCTCGCTGTGTGTGTGTGTGTGCGTGTCCCCCCTCGCTGTGTGTGTGTGTGTGTGTGTGCGTGTGTCCCCTCGCTGTGTGTGTGTGTGCGTGTCCCTTCTCGCTGTGTTTGTGTGTGCGTGTCCCTCCTCGCTGTGTGTGTGTGTGTGTGCGTGTCCCCCCTCGCTGTGTGCGTGTGTGCGTGTCCCCCCTCGCTGTGTGTGTGTGTGCGTGTCCCCCCTCGCTGTGTGTGTGTGCGTGTGCGTGTACCCCCTCGCTGTGTGTGTGTGCGTGTCCCCCCTCGCTGTGTGTGTGTGTGCGTGTTCCCCCTCGCTGTGTGTGTGTGTGTGCGTGTTCCCCCTCGCTGTGTGTGTGTGTTCGTGTTCCCCCTCGCTGTGTGTGTGTGTGCGTGTCCCCCCTCGCTGTGTGTGTGTGTGTGCGTGTCCCCCCTCGCTGTGTGTGTGTGTGCGTGGCCCCCCTCGCTGTGTGTGTGTGTGCGTGTCCCCCCTCACTGTGTGTGTGTGTGCGTGTTCCCCCTCGCTGTGTGTGTGTGTGCGTGTTCCCCCTCGCTGCGTCTGTGTGTGCGTGTTCCCCCTCGCTGTGTGTTTGTGTGCGTGTTCCCCCTCGCTTTGTCTGTGTGTGCGTGTCCCCCCTCGCTGTGTGTGTGTGTGTGCGTGTCCCCCCTCGCTGTGTGTGTGTGTGTGTGTGCGTGTGTCCCCTCGCTGTGTGTGTGTGTGCGTGTCCCTCCTCGCTGTGTTTGTGTGTGTGTGTCCCTCCTCGCTGTGTGTGTGTGTGTGTATGCGTGTCCCCCCTCGCTGTGTGTGTGTGTGCGTGTCCCCCCTCGCTGTGTGTGTGTGCGTGTGCGTGTGCGTGTACCCCCTCGCTGTGTGTGTGTGCGTGTCCCCCCTCGCTGTGTGTGTGTGTGCGTGTCCCCCCTCGCTGTGTGTGTGTGTGCGTGTCCCCCCTCGCTGTGTGTGTGTGTGCGTGTCCCCCCTCGCTGTGTGTGTGTGTGCGTGTCCCCCCTCGCTGTGTGTGTGTGTGTGCGTGTCCCCCCTCGCTGTGTGTGTGTGCGTGTCCCCCCTCGCTGTGTGTGTGTGTGCGTGTTCCCCCTCGCTGTGTGTGTGTGTGCGTGTTCCCCCTCGCTGTGTGTGTGTGTGCGTGTTCCCCCTCGCTGTGTGTGTGTGTGCATGTCCCCCCTCGCTGTGTGTGTGTGTGTGCGTGTCCCCCCTCGCTGTGTGTGTGTGTGTGCGTGTGTCCCCTCGCTGTGTGTGTGCGTGTCCCTCCTCGCTGTGTTTGTGTGTGCGTGTCCCTCCTCGCTGTGTGTGTGTGTGTGTGTGCGTGTCCCCCCTCGCTGTGTGTGTGTGTGCGTGTCCCCCATCGCTGTGTGTGTGTGTGCGTGTCCCCCCTCGCTGTGTGTGTGTGCGTGTGCGTGTACCCCCTCGCTGTGTGTGTGTGCGTGTGTCCCCTCGCTGTGTGTGTGTGTGCGTGTCCCCCCTCGCTGTGTGTGTGTGTGCGTGTCCCCCCTCGCTGTGTGTGTGTGTGCGTGTCCCCCCTCGCTGTGTGTGTGTGTGCGTGTCCCCCCTCGCTGTTTGTGTGTGTGTGCGTGTCCCCCCTCGCTGTGTGTGTGTGTGTGCGTGTGTCCCCTCGCTGTGTGTGTGAGTGCGTGTCCCCCCTCGCTGTGTGTGCGTGTCCCCCTTCGCTGTGTGTGTGTGTGCGTGTCCCCCCTCGCTGTGTGTGCGTGTCCCCCCTCGCTGTGTGTGTGTGTGTGCGTGTCCCCCCTCGCTGTGTGTGTGTGTGTGCGTGTCCCCCCTCGCTGTGTGTGTGTGTGCGTGTCCCCCCTCGCTGTGTGTGTGTGTGTGTGTGCGTGTCCCCCCTCGCTGTGTGTGTGCGTGTGTGCGTGTCCCCACTCGCTGTGTGTGTGTGCGTGTCCCCCCTCGCTGTGTGTGCGTGTGCGTGTTCCCCCTCGCTGTGTGTGTGTGTGCGTGTTCCCCCTCGCTGTGTGTGTGTGTGCGTGTCCCCCCTCGCTGTGTGTGTGTGTGTGCGTGTCCCCCTCGCTGTGTGTGTGTTTGTGTGTGCGTGTGTCCCCTCGCTGTGTGTGTGTGTTCGTGTCCCTCCTCGCTGTGTTTGTGTGTGCGTGTCCCTCCTCGCTGTGTGTGTGTGTGTGTGTGTGCGTGTCCACCCTCGCTGTGTTTGTGTGTGCGTGTCCCCCCTCGCTGTGTGTGTGTGTGCGTGTCCCCCCTCGCTGTGTGTGTGTGCGGGTCCCCCCTCGCTGTGTGTGTGTGTGCGTGTCCCCCCTCGCTGTGTGTGTGTGTGCGTGTCCCCCCTCGCTGTGTGTGTGTGTGTGCGTGTCCCCCCTCGCTGTGTGTGTGTGTGTGCGTGTCCCCCCTCGCTGTGTGTGTGTGTGTGCGTGTCCCCCCTCGCTGTGTTTGTGTGTGTGTGTGCGTGTCCCCCCTCGCTGTGTGTTTGCGTGTCCCCCCTCGCTGTGTGTGTGTGTGTGCGTGTCACCCCTCGCTGTGTGTGTGTGTGTGCGTGTCCCCCCTCGCTGTGTGTGTGTGTGTGCGTGTCCCCCCTCGCTGTGTGTGTGCGTGTCCGCCCTCGCTGTGTGTGTGTGTGTGCGCGTGTCCCCCCTCGCTGTGTGTGTGTGTGCGTGTCCCCCCTCGCTGTGTGTGTGTGTGCGTGTCCCCCTCGCTGTGTGTGTGTGTGCGTGTTCCCCCTCGCTGAGTGTGTGTGTGCGTGTTCCCCCTCGCTGTGTGTGTGTGTGCGTGTTCCCCCTCGCTGTGTCTGTGTGTGCGTGTCCCCCCTCGCTGTGTGTGTGTGTGTGCGTGTCCCCCCTCGCTGTGTGTGTGTGTGTGTGCGTGTGTCCCCTCGCTGTGTGTGTGTGTGCGTGTCCCTCCTCGCTGTGTTTGTGTGTGTGTGTCCCTCCTCGCTGTGTGTGTGTGTGTGTGCGTGTCCGCCCTCGCTGTGTGTGCGTGTCCCCCCTCGCTGTGTGTGTGTGTGCATGTCCCCCCTCGCTGTGTGTGTGTGCGTTTGCGTGTACCCACTCGCTGTGTGTGTGTGCGTGCCCCCCTCGCTGTGTGTGTGTGTGCATGTCCCCCCTCGCTGTGTGTGTGTGTGCGTGTTCCCCCTCGCTATGTGTGTGTGTGCGTGTCCCCCCTCGCTGTGTGTGTGTGTGTGCGTGTCCCCCCTCGCTGTGTGTGTTTGTGTGTGTGTGCGTGTGTCCCCTCGCTGTGTGTGTGTGTGCGTGTCCGCCCTCGCTGTGTGTGCGTGTCCCCCCTCGCTGTGTGTGTGTGTGCATGTCCCCCCTCGCAGTGTGTGTGTGCGTGTGCGTGTACCCCCTCGCTGTGTGTGTGTGCGTGTGTCCCCTCGCTGTGTGTGTGTGTGCGTGTCCCCCCTCGCTGTGTGTGTGTGTGCGTGTCCCCCCTCGCTGTGTGTGTGTGTGCGTGTCCCCCCTCGCTGTGTGTGTGTGTGCGTGTCCCCCCTCGCTGTTTGTGTGTGTGTGCGTGTCCCCCCTCGCTGTGTGTGTGTGTGTGCGTGTGTCCCCTCGCTGTGTGTGTGAGTGCGTGTCCCCCCTCGCTGTGTGTGCGTGTCCCCCTTCGCTGTGTGTGTGTGTGCGTGTCCCCCCTCGCTGTGTGTGCGTGTCCCCCCTCGCTGTGTGTGTGTGTGTGTGCGTGTCCCCCCTCGCTGTGTGTGTGTGTGTGCGTGTCCCCCCTCGCTGTGTGTGTGCGTGCGTGTCCCCCCTCGCTGTGTGTGTGTGTGTGTGCGTGTCCCCCCTCGCTGTGTGTGTGCGTGTGTGCGTGTCCCCACTCGCTGTGTGTGTGTGCGTGTCCCCCCTCGCTGTGTGTGCGTGTGCGTGTTCCCCCTCGCTGTGTGTGTGTGTGCGTGTTCCCCCTCGCTGTGTGTGTGTGAGCGTGTCCCCCCTCGCTGTGTGTGTGTGTGTGCGTGTCCCCCTCGCTGTGTGTGTGTTTGTGTGTGCGTGTGTCCCCTCGCTGTGTGTGTGTGTGCGTGTCCCTCCTCGCTGTGTTTGTGTGTGCGTGTCCCTCCTCGCTGTGTGTGTGTGTGTGTGTGTGCGTGTCCACCCTCGCTGTGTTTGTGTGTGCGTGTCCCCCCTCGCTGTGTGTGTGTGTGCGTGTCCCCCCTCGCTGTGTGTGTGTGCGGGTCCCCCCTCGCTGTGTGTGTGTGTGCGTGTCCCCCCTCGCTGTGTGTGTGTGTGCGTGTCCCCCCTCGCTGTGTGTGTGTGTGTGCGTGTCCCCCCTCGCTGTGTGTGTGTGTGTGCGTGTCCCCCCTCGCTGTGTGTGTGTGTGTGCGTGTCCCCCCTCGCTGTGTTTGTGTGTGTGTGTGCGTGTCCCCCCTCGCTGTGTGTTTGCGTGTCCCCCCTCGCTGTGTGTGTGTGTGTGCGTGTCACCCCTCGCTGTGTGTGTGTGTGTGCGTGTCCCCCCTCGCTGTGTGTGTGTGTGTGCGTGTCCCCCCTCGCTGTGTGTGTGTGTGTGCGTGTCCCCACTCGCTGTGTGTGTGTGTGTGCGCGTGTCCCCCCTCGCTGTGTGTGTGTGTGCGTGTCCCCCCTCGCTGTGTGTGTGTGTGCGTGTTCCCCCTCGCTGTGTGTGTGTGTGCGTGTTCCCCCTCGCTGAGTGTGTGTGTGCGTGTTCCCCCTCGCTGTGTGTGTGTGTGCGTGTTCCCCCTCGCTGTGTCTGTGTGTGCGTGTCCCCCCTCGCTGTGTGTGTGTGTGTGCGTGTCCCCCCTCGCTGTGTGTGTGTGTGTGTGCGTGTGTCCCCTCGCTGTGTGTGTGTGTGCGTGTCCCTCCTCGCTGTGTTTGTGTGTGTGTGTCCCTCCTCGCTGTGTGTGTGTGTGTGTGCGTGTCCGCCCTCGCTGTGTGTGCGTGTCCCCCCTCGCTGTGTGTGTGTGTGCATGTCCCCCCTCGCTGTGTGTGTGTGCGTTTGCGTGTACCCACTCGCTGTGTGTGTGTGCGTGCCCCCCTCGCTGTGTGTGTGTGTGCATGTCCCCCCTCGCTGTGTGTGTGTGTGCGTGTTCCCCCTCGCTATGTGTGTGTGTGCGTGTCCCCCCTCGCTGTGTGTGTGTGTGTGCGTGTCCCCCCTCGCTGTGTGTGTTTGTGTGTGTGTGCGTGTGTCCCCTCGCTGTGTGTGTGTGTGCGTGTCTCTCCTCGCTGTGTTTGTGTGTGCGTGTCCCTCCTCGCTGTGTGTGTGTGTGTGTGCGTGTCCCCCCTCGCTGTGTGTGTGTGTGCGTGTCCCCCCTCGCTGTGTGTGTGTGCGCGTGTACCCCCTCGCTGTGTGTGTGTGCGTGTCCCCCCTCGCTGTGTGTGTGTGTGCGTGTCCCCCCTCGCTGGGTGTGTGTGTGCGAGTCCCCCCTCGCTGTGTGTGTGTGCGTGTCCCCCCTCGCTGTGTGTGTGCGTGTCCCCCTCGCTGTGTGTGTGTGTGTGTGTGTGCGTGTCCCCCCTCGCTGTGTGTGTGTGCGTGTCCCCCCTCGCTGTGTGTGCGTGTCCCCCCTCGCTGTGTGTGCGTGTCCCCCCTCGCTGTGTGTGTGTGTGCGTGTCCCCCCTCGCTGTGTGTGCGTGTCCCCCCTCGCTGTGTGTGTGTGTGTGCGTGTCCCCCCTCGCTGTGTGTGTGTGTGTGCGTGTCCCCCCTCGCTGTGTGTGTGTGTGCGTGTCCCCCCTCGCTGTGTGTGTGTGTGTGCGTGTCCCCCCTCGCTGTGTGTGTGTGTGTGTGTGTGCGTGTCCCCCCTCACTGTGTGTGTTTGTGCGTGTTCCCCTTCGCTGTGTGTGGGTGTGCGTGTTCCCCCTCGCTGTGTGTGTGTGTGCGTGTTCCCCCTCGCTGTGTGTGTGTGTGCGTGTTCCCCCTCGCTGTGTGTGTGTGTGTCCGTGTCCCCCCTCGCTGTGTGTGTGTGTGTGTGCGTGTGTCCCCTCGCTGTGTGTGTGTGTGCGTGTCTCCCCTCGCTGTGTGTGTGTGTGCGTGTCCCTCCTCGCTGTGTTTGTGTGTGCGTGTCCCTCCTCGCTGTGTGTGTGTGTGCGTGTCCCCCCTCGCTGTGTGTGAGTGTGCGTGTCCACCCTCGCTGTGTGTGTGTGTGCGTGTCCCCCCTCGCTGTGTGTGTGTGCGTGTGCGTGTAACCCCTCGCTGTGTGTGCGTGTCCCCCCTCGCTGTGTATGTGTGTGCATGTCCCCCCTCGCTGTGTGTGTGTGTGCGTGTCCCCCCTCGCTGTGTGTGTGTGTGCGTGTCCCCCCTCGATGTGTGTGTGTGTGTTTGCGTGTCCCCCCTCGCTGTGTGTGTGTGTGTGCGTGTCCCCCCTCGCTGTGTGTTTGCGTGTCCCCCCTCGCTGTGTGTGTGTGTGTGTGTGCGTGTCCCCCCTCGCTGTGTGTGTGTGTGCGTGTCCCCCCTCGCTGTGTGTGTGTGTGTGTGAGTGTCCCCCCTCGCTGTGTGCGTGTGTGCGTGTCCCCCTTCGCTGTGTGTGTGTGTGCGCGTGTCCCCCTCGCTGTGTGTGTGCGTGCCCCCCTCGCTGTGTGTGTGTGTGCGTGTCCCCCCTCGCTGTGTGTGTGTGTGCGTGTCCCCCCTCGATGTGTGTGTGTGTGTGCGTGTCCCTCCTCGCTGTGTGTGTGTGTGTGTGCGTGTGCCCCCTCGCTGTGTGTGTGTGTCCCCTCCCTGTGTGTGTGTGTGCGTGCCCCCCTCGCTGTGTGTGTGTGTGCGTGTCCCCCCTCGCTGTGTGTGTGTGTGCGTGTCCCCCCTCGCTGTGTGTGTGTGCGTGTTCCCCCTCGCTGTGTGTGTGCGTGTCCCCCCTCGCTGTGTGTGTGTGTGCGTGTCCCCCCTCGCTGTGTATGTGCGCGTGTGCCCCCTCGCTGTGTGTGTGTGTGTGCGTGTCCCCCCTCGATGTGTGTGTGCGTGTCCCCCCTCGCGGTGTGTGTGTGTGTGCGTGTGCCCCCTCGCTGTGTGCGTGTCCCCCCTCGCTGTGTGTGTGTGTGCGTGTCCCCCCTCGCTGTGTGTGTGTGTGCGTGTCCCCACTCGCTGTGTGTGTGTGTGCTTGTCCTCCCTCGCTGTGTGTGTGTGTGCGTGTCCCCCCTCGCTGTGTGTGTGTGTGCGTGTCCCCTCTCGCTGTGTGTGCGTGTGCGTGTCCCCCCTCGCTGCGTGTGTGTGTGCGTGTCCCCCTCGCTGTGTGTGTGTGTGCGTGTCCTCCCTCGCTGTGTGCGTGAGTACCCCCCTCGCTCTGTGCGTGTCCCCCCTCACTGTGTGTGTGTGTGCGTGTCCCCCTAGCTGTGTGTGTGTGTGCGTGTCCTCCCTCGCTGTGTGTGTGTGCGCGTGTCCCCCCTCGCTGTGTGTGAGTGCGCGTGTCCCCCCTCGCTGTGTGTGTGTGTGCATGTCCCCCCTCGCTGTGTGTGTGTGCGTGTCCCCCCTCGCTGTGTGTGTGTGTGTGCGTGTCCCCACTCGGTGTGTGTGTGTGTGTGTGTGTGTGTGTGTGCGTGTCCCCCCTCGCTGTGTGTGTGTGTGTGCGTGTCCCCCCTCGCTGTGTGTGTGTGCGCGTGTCCCCCCTCGCTGTGTGTGTGTGCGCGTGTCCCCCCTCGCTGTGTGTGTGTGTGCGTGTCCCCCCTCGCTGTGTGTGTGTGTGCGTGTCCCCCCTCGCTGTGTGCTTGTGTGCGTGTCCCCCCTCGCTGTGTGTGTGTCTGCGTGTCCCCCCTCGCTGTGTGTGTGTGCGTGTCCCCCCCCGCTGTGTGTGTGTGCGTGTCCCCCCTCGCTGTGTGTGTGTGCGCGTGTCCCCGCTCGCTGTGTGTGTGTGCGTGTCCCCCCTCGCTGTGTGTGTGTGCGCGTGTCCCCCCTCGCTGTGTGTGTGTGTGCGTGTCCCCCCTCGCTGTGTGTGTGTGTGCGTGTCCCCCCTCGCTGTGTGTGTGTGTGCGTGTCCTCCCTCGCTGTGTGTGTGCGTGCGTGTCCCCCCTCGCTGTGTGCGTGTCCCCCCTCGCTGTGTGTGTGTGTGCGTGTCCCCCCTCGCTGTGTGTGTGTGTGCGTGTCCCCCCTCGCTGTGTGTGTGTGTGCGTGTCCCCCCTTGCTGTGTGTGTGTGTGCGTGTCCCCCCTCGCTGTGTGTGTGTGTGCGTGTCCTCCCTCGCTGTGTGTGAGTGCGCGTGTCCCCCCTCGCTGTGTGTGAGTGCGCGTGTCCCCCCTCGCTGTGTGTGTGTGTGCATGTCCCCCCTCGCTGTGTATGTGTGCGTGTCCCCCCTCGCTGTGTGTGTGTGCGTGTCCCCCCTCGGTGTGTGTGTGTGTGTGTGTGCGTGTCTCCCCTCGCTGTGTGTGTGTGCGCGTGTCCCCCCTCGCTGTGTGTGTGTGCGCGTGTCCCCCCTCGCTGTGTGTGTGTGTGCGTGTCCCCCCTCGCTGTGTGTGTGTGTGCGTGTCCCCCCTCGCTGTGTGTGTGTGTGCGTGTCCCCCCTCGCTGTGTGTTTGTGTGCGTGTCCCCCCTCGCTGTGTGTGTGTGTGCATGTCCCCCCTCGCTGTGTGTGTGTGTGCGTGTCCCCCCTCGCTGTGTGTGTGTGTGCGTGTCCCCACTCGCTGTGTGTGTGTGTGCTTGTCCTCCCTCGCTGTGTGTGTGTGTGCGTGTCCCCCCTCGCTGTGTGTGTGTGTGCGTGTCCCCTCTCGCTGTGTGTGCGTGTGCGTGTCCCCCCTCGCTGCGTGTGTGTGTGCGTGTCCCCCTCGCTGTGTGTGTGTGTGCGTGTCCTCCCTCGCTGTGTGCGTGAGTACCCCCCTCGCTCTGTGCGTGTCCCCCCTCACTGTGTGTGTGTGTGCGTGTCCCCCTAGCTGTGTGTGTGTGTGCGTGTCCTCCCTCGCTGTGTGTGTGTGCGCGTGTCCCCCCTCGCTGTGTGTGAGTGCGCGTGTCCCCCCTCGCTGTGTGTGTGTGTGCATGTCCCCCCTCGCTGTGTGTGTGTGCGTGTCCCCCCTCGCTGTGTGTGTGTGTGTGCGTGTCCCCACTCGGTGTGTGTGTGTGTGTGTGTGTGTGTGTGTGCGTGTCCCCCCTCGCTGTGTGTGTGTGTGTGCGTGTCCCCCCTCGCTGTGTGTGTGTGCGCGTGTCCCCCCTCGCTGTGTGTGTGTGCGCGTGTCCCCCCTCGCTGTGTGTGTGTGTGCGTGTCCCCCCTCGCTGTGTGTGTGTGTGCGTGTCCCCCCTCGCTGTGTGCTTGTGTGCGTGTCCCCCCTCGCTGTGTGTGTGTCTGCGTGTCCCCCCTCGCTGTGTGTGTGTGCGTGTCCCCCCCCGCTGTGTGTGTGTGCGTGTCCCCCCTCGCTGTGTGTGTGTGCGCGTGTCCCCGCTCGCTGTGTGTGTGTGCGTGTCCCCCCTCGCTGTGTGTGTGTGCGCGTGTCCCCCCTCGCTGTGTGTGTGTGTGCGTGTCCCCCCTCGCTGTGTGTGTGTGTGCGTGTCCCCCCTCGCTGTGTGTGTGTGTGCGTGTCCTCCCTCGCTGTGTGTGTGCGTGCGTGTCCCCCCTCGCTGTGTGCGTGTCCCCCCTCGCTGTGTGTGTGTGTGCGTGTCCCCCCTCGCTGTGTGTGTGTGTGCGTGTCCCCCCTCGCTGTGTGTGTGTGTGCGTGTCCCCCCTTGCTGTGTGTGTGTGTGCGTGTCCCCCCTCGCTGTGTGTGTGTGTGCGTGTCCTCCCTCGCTGTGTGTGAGTGCGCGTGTCCCCCCTCGCTGTGTGTGAGTGCGCGTGTCCCCCCTCGCTGTGTGTGTGTGTGCATGTCCCCCCTCGCTGTGTATGTGTGCGTGTCCCCCCTCGCTGTGTGTGTGTGCGTGTCCCCCCTCGGTGTGTGTGTGTGTGTGTGTGCGTGTCTCCCCTCGCTGTGTGTGTGTGCGCGTGTCCCCCCTCGCTGTGTGTGTGTGCGCGTGTCCCCCCTCGCTGTGTGTGTGTGTGCGTGTCCCCCCTCGCTGTGTGTGTGTGTGCGTGTCCCCCCTCGCTGTGTGTGTGTGTGCGTGTCCCCCCTCGCTGTGTGTTTGTGTGCGTGTCCCCCCTCGCTGTGTGTGTGTGTGCATGTCCCCCCTCGCTGTGTGTGTGTGTGCGTGTCCCCCCTCGCTGTGTGTGTGTGTGCGTGTCCCCCCTCGCTGTGTGTGTGTGTGTGTGCGTGTCCCCCCTCGCTGTGTGTGTATGTGTGTGCGTGTCCCCCCTCGCTGTGTGTTTGCGTGTCCCCCCTCGCTGTGTGTGTGTGTGTGCGTGTCCCCCCTCGCTGTGTGTGTGTGTGCGTGTCCCCCCTCGCTGTGTGTGTGTGTGTGCGTGTCCCCCCTCGCTGTGTGTGTGTGTGCGTGTCCCCCTTCGCTGTGTGTGTGTGCGCGCGTGTCCCCCCTCGCTGTGTGTGTGCGTGTCCCCCCTCGATGTGTGTGTGTGTGTGCGTGTCCCCCCTCGATGTGTGTGTGTGTGTGCGTGTCCCCCCTCGATGTGTGTGTGTGTGTGTGTGTGCGTGTGCCCCCTCGCTGTGTGTGTGTGTCCCCTCGCTGTGTGTGTGTGTGCGTGTCCCCCCTCGCTGTGTGTGTGTGTGCGTGCGTGTCCCCCCTCGCTGTGTGTGTGTGTGCGTGTTCCCCCTCGCTGTGTGTGTGCGTGTACCCCCTCGCTGTGTGTGTGTGTGTGCGTGTCCCCCCTCGCTGTGTGGGTGTGTGTGTGTGTGTGTGCGTGTGCCCCCTCGCTGTGTGTGTGTGTGCGTGTCCCCCCTCGCTGTGTGTGTGCGCGTGTGCCCCCTCGCTGTGTGTGTGTGTGTGCGTGTCCCCCCTCGATGTGTGTGTGCGTGTCCCCCCTCGCTGTGTGTGTGTGTGTGCGTGTCCCCCCTCGCTGTGTGTGTGTGTGCGTGTCCCCCCTCGCTGTGTGTGTGCGTGTCCCCCCTCGCTGTGTGTGTGTGCGTGTCCCCCCTCGCTGTGTGTGTGTGTGCGTGTCCCCACTCGCTGTGTGTGTGTGTGCGTGTCCTCCCTCGCTGTGTGTGTGTGTGCGTGTCCCCCCTCGCTGTGTGTGTGTGTGCGTGTCCCCCCTCGCTGTGTGTGTGTGTGCGTGTCCCCCTCGCTGTGAGTGTGTGCGTGTCCTCCCTCGCTGTGTGTGTGCGTGCGTGTCCCCCCTCGCTGTGTGCGTGTCCCCCCTCGCTGTGTGTGTGTGTGCGTGTCCCCCCTCGCTGTGTGTGTGTGTGCGTGTCCCCCCTCCCTGTGTGTGTGTGTGCGTGTCCCCCCTCGCTCTGTGTGTGTGTGCGTGTCCTCCCTCGCTGTGTGTGTGTGTGCGTGTCCTCCCTCGCTGTGTGTGTGTGCGCGTGTCCCCCCTCGCTGTGTGTGAGTGCGCGTGTCCCCCCTCGCTGTGTGTGTGTGTGCATGTCCCCCCTCGCTGTGTGTGTGTGCGTGTCCCCCCTCGCTGTGTGTGTGTGTGTGCGTGTCCCCCCTCGCTGTGTGTGTGTGTGTGTGTGCGTGTGTGTGTGTGTGCGTGTCCCCCCTCGCTGTGTGTGTACGTGCGCGTGTCCCCCCTCGCTGTGTGTGTGTGTGCGTGTCCCCCCTCGCTGTGTGTGTGTGTGCGTGTCCCCCCTCGCTGTGTGTGTGTGTGCGTGTCCCCCCTCGCTGTGTGTTTGTGTGCGTGTCCCCCCTCGCTGTGTCTGTGTATGTGCGTGTCCTCCTCGCTGTGTGTGCGTGTCCCCCCTCGCTGTGTGTGTGTGTGCGTGTCCCCCCTCGCTGTGTGTGCGTGTCCCCCCTCGCTGTGTGTGTGTGTGCGTGTCCTCTCTCGCTGTGTGTGTGTGCGCGTGTACCCCCTCGCTGTGTGTGAGTGCGCGTGTCCCCCCTCGCTGTGTGTGTGTGTGCATGTCCCCCCTCGCTGTGTGTGTGTGCGTGTCCCCCCTCGCTGTGTGTGTGTGTGTGCGTGTCCCCCCTCGCTGTGTGTGTGTGTGTGTGCGTGTCCCCCCTCGCTGTGTGTGTGTGCGCGTGTCCCCCCTCGCTGTGTGTGTGTGCGCGTGTCCCCCCTCGCTGTGTGTGTGTGTGCGTGTCCCCCCTCTCGCTGTGTGTGTGTGCGCGTGTCCCCCCTCGCTGTGTGTGTGTGCGCGTGTCCCCCCTCGCTGTGTGTGTGTGTGCGTGTCCCCCCTCGCTGTGTGTGTGTGTGCGTGTCCCCCCTCGCTGTGTGTTTGTGTGCGTGTCCAACCTCGCTGTGTCTGTGTATGTGCGTGTCCTCCTCGCTGTGTGTGCGTGTCCCCCCTCGTTGTGTGTGTGTGTGCGTGTCCCCCCTCGCTGTGTGTGTGTGCGTGTCCCCCCTCGCTGTGTGTGTGTGTGCGTGTCCCCCCTCGCTGTGTGTGTGTGCGTGTCCCCCCTCGCTGTGTGTGTGTGCGTGTCCCCCCTCGCTGTGTGTGTGTGCGTGTCCCCCCTCGCTGTGTGTGTGTGTGCGTGTCCCCCCTCGCTGTGTGTGTGTGTGTGCGTGTCCCCCCTCGCTGTGTGTGTGTGTGTGCGTGTCCCCCCTCGCTGTGTGTGTGTGCGCGTTGTCCCCCTCGCTGTGTGTGTGTGCGCGTGTCCCCCCTCGCTGTGTGTGTGTGCGCGTGTCCCCCCTCGCTGTGTGTGTGTGTGCGTGTCCCCCCTCGCTGTGTGTGTGTGCGTGTCCCCCCTCGCTGTGTGTGTGTGCGTGTCCCCCCTTGCTGTGCGTGTCCCCCCTTGCTGTGCGTGTCCCCACTTGCTCTGCGTGTGTGTGCGCGTGTGTGCACGTGTCCCCCCTCGTGTCCCCCCTCGATGTTTGTGTGTGTGCGTATCCCCCTCGCTGTGTGTGTGTGTGCGTGTCCCCCCTCGCTGTGTGTGTGTGTGCGTGTCCCCCCTCGCTGTGTGTGTGTGTGCGTGTCCCTCCTAGTTGTGTGTGTGTGTGCGCACGTGTCCCCCCTCGCTGTGTGTGTGTGTGTGCGTGTCCCCCCTCGCTGTGTGTGTGTGTGTGTGCGTGTCCCCCCTCGCTGTGTGTTTGCGTGTCCCCCCTCGCTGTGTGTGTGTGTGTGTGTGTCCCTTCGCTGTGTGTGTGTGTGCGTGTCCCCCCTCGCTGTGTGTGTGTGTGTGCGTGTCCCCCCTCGCTGTGTGTGTGTGTGTGCGTGTCCCCCTTCGCTGTGTGTGTGTGTGCGCGTGTCCCCCCTCGCTGTGTGTGTGCGTGTCCCCCCTCGCTGTGTGTGTGTGTGCGTGTCCCCCCTCGATGTGTGTGTGTGTGTGCGTGTGTGTGCGTGTGCCCCCTCGCTGTGTGTGTGTGTCCCCTCGCTGTGTGTGTGTGTGTGTGCGTGTCCCCCCTCGCTGTGTGTGTGTGCGTGTCCCCCCTCGCTGTGTGTGTGTGTGCGTGTCCCCCCTCGCTGTGTGTGTGTGTGTGTGTGTCCCCTCGCTGTGTGTGTGTGTGCGTGTTCCCCCTCGCTGTGTGTGTGCGTGTCCCCCCTCGCTGTGTGTGTGTGTGTGCGTGTCCCCCCTCGCTGTGTGTGTGTGTGTGTGTGTGTGTGCGTGTGCCCCCTCGCTGTGTGTGTGTGTGCGTGTCCCCACTCGCTGTGTGTGTGCGCGTGTGCCCCCTCGCTGTGTGTGTGTGTGTGCGTGTCCCCCCTCGATGTGTGTGTGCGTGTCCCCCCTCGCTGTGTGTGTGTGTGTGTGCGTGTCCCCCCTCGATGTGTGCGTGTCCCCCCTCGCTGTGTGTGTGCGTGTCCCCCCTCGCTGTGTGTGTGTGCGTGTCCCCCCTCGCTGTGTGTGTGTGTGCGTGTCCCCACTCGCTGTGTGTGTGTGTGCGTGTCCTCCCTCGCTGTGTGTGTGTGTGCGTGTCCCCCCTCGCTGTGTGTGTGTGTGCGTGTCCCCCCTCGCTGTGTGTGTGTGTGCGTGTCCCCCTCGCTGTGTGTGTGTGCGTGTCCTCCCTCGCTGTGTGTGTGCGTGCGTGTCCCCCCTCGCTGTGTGCGTGTCCCCCCTCGCTGTGTGTGTGTGTGCGTGTCCCCCCTCGCTGTGTGTGTGTGTGCGTGTCCCCCCTCGCTGTGTGTGTGTGTGCGTTTCCCCCCTCGCTGAGTGTGTGTGTGCGTGTCCCCCCTCGCTGAGTGTGTGTGTGCGTGTCCCCCCTCGCTGTGTGTGTGTGTGCGTGTCCTCCCTCGCTGTGTGTGTGTGCGCGTGTCCCCCCTCGCTGTGTGTGAGTGCGCGTGTCCCCCCTCGCTGTGTGTGTGTGTGCATGTCCCCCCTCGCTGTGTGTGTGTGCGTGTCCCCCCTCGCTGTGTGTGTGTGTGTGCGTGTCCCCCCTCGCTGTGTGTGTGTGCGCGTGTCCCCCCTCGCTGTGTGTGTGTGTGCGTGTCCCCCCTCGCTGTGTGTGTGTGTGCGTGTCCCCCCTCGCTGTGTGTGTGTGTGCGTGTCCCCCCTCGCTGTGTGTTTGTGTGCGTGTCCCCCCTCGCTGTGTCTGTGTATGTGCGTGTCCTCCTCGCTGTGTGTGCGTGTCCCCCCTCGCTGTGTGTGTGTGTGCGTGTCCCCCCTCGCTGTGTGTGCGTGTCCCCCCTCGCTGTGTGTGTGTGTGCGTGTCCTCCCTCGCTGTGTGTGTGTGCGCGTGTCCCCCCTCGCTGTGTGTGAGTGCGCGTGTCCCCCCTCGCTGTGTGTGTGTGTGTGCATGTCCCCCATCGCTGTGTGTGTGTGCGTGTCCCCCCTCGCTGTGTGTGTGTGTGTGTGTGTGTCCCCTCGCTGTGTGTGTGTGTGTGTGTGTGCGTGTCCCCCCTCGCTGTGTGTGTGTGCGTGTCCCCCCTCTCGCTGTGTGTGTGTGCGCGTGTCCCCCCTCGCTGTGTGTGTGTGCGCGTGTCCCCCCTCGCTGTGTGTGTGTGTGCGTGTCCCCCCTCGCTGTGTGTGTGTGTGCGTGTCCCCCCTCGCTGTGTGTTTGTGTGCGTGTCCCCCCTCGCTGTGTGTGTGTGTGTGCGTGTCCCCCCTCGCTGTGTGTGTGTGTGCGTGTCCCCCCTCGCTGTGTGTGTGTGTGTGCGTGTCCCCCCTCGCTGTGTGTGTGTGCGCGTGTCCCCCCTCGCTGTGTGTGTGTGCGCGTGTCCCCCCTCGCTGTGTGTGTGTGCGCGTGTTCCCCTCGCTGTGTGTGTGTGCGTGTCCCCCCTCGCTGTGTGTGTGTGCGTGTCCCCCCTCGTTGTGTGTGTGTGCGTGCGTGTCCCCCTTCGCTGTGCGTGTGTGTGCGCGTGTCCACCCTCGCTGTGCGTGTTTGTGCGCGTGTCCCCCCTCGCTGTGCGTGTTTGTACGCGTGTCCCCCCTCGCTGTGCGTGTGTGTGCGTGTCCCCCCTCGCTGTGTGTGTGTGCGTGCGTGTCCCCCCTCGCTGTGTGTGCGTGCGTGCGTGTCCCCCCTCGCTGTGTGTGTGCGCGCGCGTGTCCCCCCTCGCTGTGTGTGTGTGCGCGCATGTCCCCCCTCGCTGTGTGTGTGTGCGCGTGTGTCCCCCCTCGCTGTGTGTGTGTGTGCGCGCGTGTCCCCCCTCGCTGTGTGTGTGTGCGCGCGTGTCCCCCCTCGCTGTGTGTGTGTGCGCGCGTGTCCCCCCTCGCTGTGTGTGTGTGTGCGCGTGTCCCCCCTCGCTGTGTGTGTGTGTGTGCGCGTGTCCCCCCTCGCTGTGCGTGTCCCCCCTCGCTGTGCATGTGTGTGCGCGTGTCCCCTCTCGTGTCCCCCCTCGCTGTGCGTGTGTGTGCGCGTGTCACCCCTCGCTGTGCGTGTGTGTGCGCGTGTCCCCCCTCGCTGTGCGTGTTTGTGCGCGTGTCCCCCCTCGCTGTGCGTTTTTGTGCGCGTGGCACCCCTCGCTGGGCGTGAGTGTGCGCGTGTCCCCCCTCGCTGTGCGTGTGTGTGCGCGGGTGTCCCCCCTCGCTGTGCGTGTGTGTGCGCACGTGTCCCCCTTCGCTGTGCGTGTGTGTGCGCGTGTCCACCCTCGCTGTGCGTGTTTGTGCGCGTGTCCCCCCTCGCTGTGCGTGTTTGTACGCGTGTCCCCCCTCGCTGTGCATGTGTGTGCGTGTCCCCCCTCGCTGTGTGTGTGTGCGTGTCCCCCCTCGCTGTGTGTGTGTGCGTGTCCCCCCTCGCTGCGTGTGTGTGCGTGTCCCCCCTCGCTGTGTGTGTGTGCGTGTCCCCCCTCGCTGTGTGTGTGTGTGCGTGTCCCCCCTCGCTGTGTGTGTGTGTGCGTGTCTCCCCTCGCTGTGTGTGTGTGTGCGTGTCCCCCCTCGCTGTGTGTGTGTGCGTGTCCCCCCTCGCTGTGTGTGTGTGCGCGCGTGTCCCCCCTCGCTGTGTGTGTGCGTGCGTGTCCCCCCTCGCTGTGTGTGTGTGTGCGCGTGTCCCCCCTCGCTGTGTGTGTGTGTGTGCGTGTCCCCCCTCGCTGTGTGTGTGTGTGCGCGTGACCCCATCACTGTGCGTGTGTGCGCGCGTGACCCCATCGCTGTGCGTGTGTGCCCGCGTGTCCCCCATCACTGTGCGTGTGTGCGCGTGTCCCCCCTCGCTGTGCGTGTTTGTGCGCGTGTCCCCCCTCGCTGTGCATGAGTGTGCGCGTGTCCCCCCTCGCTGTGCGTGTGTGTGCGCGTGTCCCCCCTCGCTGTGCGTGTGTGTGCGCGTGTCCCCCCTCGCTGTGCGTGTTTGTGCGCGTGTCCCCCCTTGCTGTGCGTTTTTCTGCGCGTGGCCCCCCTCGCTGTGCGTGAGTGTGCGCATGTCCCCCCTCGCTGTGCGTGTGTGTGCGCGCGTGTCCCCCTTCGCTGTGCGTGTGTGTGCGCGCGTGTCCCCCTTCGCTGTGCGTGTGTGTGCGCGCGTGTCCCCCTTCGCTGTGCGTGTGTGTGCGCGTGTCCACCCTCGCTGTGCGTGTTTGTGCGCGTGTCCCCCCTCGCTGTGCGTGGTTGTACGCGTGTCCCCCCTCGCTGTGCGTGTGTGTGCGTGTCCCCCCTCGCTGTGTGTGTGTGCGTGTCCCCCCTCGCTGTGTGTGTGTGTGTGTGTGCGTGTCCCCCCTCGCTGTGTGTGTGTGTGCGCGTGTCCCCCCTCGCTGTGTGTGTGTGCGCGCGTGTCCCCCCTCGCTGTGTGTGTGTGCGCGCGTGTCCCCCCTCGCTGTGTGTGTGTGCGCGCGTGTCCCCCCTCGCTGTGTGCGTGTGCGCGCGTGTCCCCCCTCGCTGTGTGTGTGTGCGCGCGTGTCCCCCCTCGCTGTGTGTGTGTGTGTGCGTGTGTCCCCCCTCGCTGTGTGTGTGTGTGCGCGTGTCCCCCCTCGCTGTGTGTGTGTGTGCGCGTGTCCCCCCTCGCTGTGTGTGTGTGCGCGTGTCCCCCCCCCCCTGTGCGTGTCCCCCCTCGCTGTGCGTGGCCCCCCTCGCTGTGCATGTGTGTGCGCGTGTCCCCCCTCGCTGTGCGTGTGTGTGCGCGTGTCCCCGCTCGCTGTGCGTGTGTGTGCGCGTGTCCCCCCTCGCTGTGCGTGTGTGTGCGCGTGTCACTCCTCGCTGTGCGTGTTTGTGCGCGTGTCCCACCTCGCTGTGCGTTTTTGTGCGCGTGGCCCCCCTCGCTGTGCGTGAGTGTGCGCGTGTCACCCCTCGCTGTGCGTGTGTGTGCGCGCGTGTCCCCCCTCGCTGTGCGTGTGTGTGCGCGCGTGTCCCCCTTCGCTGTGCGTGTGTGTGCGCGTGTCCACCCTCGCTGTGCGTGTTTGTGCGCGTGTCCCCCCTCGCTGTGCGTGTTTGTACGAGTGTCCCCCCTCGCTGTGCGTGTGTGTGCGTGTCCCCCCTCGCTGTGTGTGTGTGCGTGTCCCCCCTCGCTGTGTGTGTGTGCATGTCCCCCCTCGCTGTGTGTGTGTGCGTGTCCCCCCTCGCTGTGTGTGTGTGCGTGTCCCCCCTCGCTGTGTGTGTGTGCGTGTCCCCCCTCGCTGTGTGTGTGTGTGCGTGTCCCCCCTCGCTGTGTGTGTGTGTGCGTGTCTCCCCTCGCTGTGTGTGTGTGTGCGTGTCCCCCCTCGCTGTGTGTGTGTGCGTGTCCCCCCTCGCTGTGTGTGTGTGCGCGCGTGTCCCCCCTCGCTGTGTGTGTGCGCGCGTGTCCCCCCTCGCTGTGTGTGTGTGTGCGCGTGTCCCCCCTCGCTGTGTGTGTGTGTGCGCGTGTCCCCCCTCGCTGTGTGTGTGCGCGCGTGTCCCCCCTCGCTGTGCGTGTACCCCTCGCTGTGCATGAGTGTGCGCGTGTCCCCCCTCGTGTCCCCCCTCGCTGTGTGTGTGTGTGCGTGTTCCCCCTCGCTGTGTGTGTGCGTGTCCCCCCTCGCTGTGTGTGTGTGTGTGCGTGTCCCCCCTCGCTGTGTGTGTGTGTGTGTGTGTGTGCGTGTGCCCCCTCGCTGTGTGTGTGTGTGCGTGCCACCCCTCGCTGTGTGTGTGCGCGTGTGCCCCCTCGCTGTGTGTGTGTGTGTGCGTGTCCCCCCTCGATGTGCGTGTGCGTGTCCCCCCTCGCTGTGTGTGTGTGTGTGCGTGTGCCCCCTCGCTGTGTGCGTGTCCCCCCTCGCTGTGTGTGTGCGTGTCCCCCCTCGCTGTGTGTGTGTGCGTGTCCCCCCTCGCTGTGTGTGTGTGTGTGCGTGTCCCCACTCGCTGTGTGTGTGTGTGCGTGTCCTCCCTCGCTGTGTGTGTGTGTGTGCGTGTCCCCCCTCGCTGTGTGTGTGTGTGCGTGTCCCCCTCGCTGTGTGTGTGTGTGAGTGTCCCCCCTCGCTGTGTGTGTGTGTGCGTGTCCTCCTTCGCTGTGTGTGTGTGTGCGTGTCCTCCCTCGCTGTGTGTGTGTGCGCGTGTCCCCCCTCGCTGTGTGTGAGTGCGCGTGTCCCCCCTCGCTGTGTGTGTGTGTGCATGTCCCCCCTCGCTGTGTGTGTGTGCGTGTCCCCCCTCGCTGTGTGTGTGTGTGTGCGTGTCCCCCCTCGCTGTGTGTGTGTGTGTGTGTGTGTGCGTGTGTGTGTGTGTGCGTGTCCCCCCTCGCTGTGTGTGTACGTGCGCGTGTCCCCCCTCGCTGTGTGTGTGTGTGCGTGTCCCCCCTCGCTGTGTGTGTGTGTGCGTGTCCCCCCTCGCTGTGTGTGTGTGTGCGTGTCCCCCCTCGCTGTGTGTTTGTGTGCGTGTCCCCCCTCGCTGTGTCTGTGTATGTGCGTGTCCTCCTCGCTGTGTGTGCGTGTCCCCCTCGCTGTGTGTATGTGTGTGCGTGTCCCCCCTCGCTGTGTGTGCGTGTCCCCCCTCGCTGTGTGTGTGTGTGCGTGTCCTCCCTCGCTGTGTGTGTGTGCGCGTGTCCCCCCTCGCTGTGTGTGAGTGCGCGTGTCCCCCCTCGCTGTGTGTGTGTGTGCATGTCCCCCCTCGCTGTGTGTGTGTGCGTGTCCCCCCTCGCTGTGTGTGTGTGTGTGCGTGTCCCTCCTCGCTGTGTGTGTGTGTGTGCGTGTCCCCCCTCGCTGTGTGTGTGTGTGCGTGTCCCCCCTCGCTGTGTGTGTGTGTGCGTGTCCCCCCTCGCTGTGTGTTTGTGTGCGTGTCCCCCCTCGCTGTGTCTGTGTATGTGCGTGTCCTCCTCGCTGTGTGTGCGTGTCCCCCCTCGTTGTGTGTGTGTGTGCGTGTCCCCCCTCGCTGTGTGTGTGTGTGCGTGTCCCCCCTCGCTGTGTGTGTGTGCGTGTCCCCCCTCGCTGTGTGTGTGTGTGCGTGTCCCCCCTCGCTGTGTGTGTGTGCGTGTCTCCTCTCGCTGTGTGTGTGTGCTTGTCCCCCCTCGCTGTGTGTGTGTGCGTGTCCCCCCTCGCTGTGTGTGTGTGTGCGTGTCCCCCCTCGCTGTGTGTGTGTGTGTGCGTGTCCCTCCTCGCTGTGTGTGTGTGTGTGCGTGTCCCCCCTCGCTGTGTGTGTGTGTGCGTGTCCCCCCTCGCTGTGTGTGTGTGCGCGTGTCCCCCCTCGCTGTGTGTGTGTGCGCGTGTCCCCCCTCGCTGTATGTGTGTGCGCGTGTCCCCCCTCGCTGTGTGTGTGTGCGCGTGTCCCCCCTCGCTGTGTGTGTGTGCGTGTCCCCCCTCGCTGTGTGTGTGTGCTTGTCCCCCCTCGCTGTGTGTGTGTGCGTGTCCCCCCTTGCTGTGCGTGTCCCCCCTTGCTCTGCGTGTGTGTGCGCGTGTGTGCACGTGTCCCCCCTCGTGTCCCCCCTCGATGTTTGTGTGTGTGCGTATCCCCCTCGCTGTGTGTGTGTGTGCGTGTCCCCCCTCGCTGTGTGTGTGTGTGCGTGTCCCCCCTCGCTGTGTGTGTGTGTGCGTGTCCCTCCTCGCTGTGTGTATGTGCGCACGTGTTCCCCCTCGCTGTGTGTGTGTGTGTGTGCGTGTCCCCCCTCGCTGTGTGTGTGTGTGTGTGCGTGTCCCCCCTCGCTGTGTGTTTGCGTGTCCCCCCTCGCTGTGTGTGTGTGTGTGCGTGTCCCCCCTCGCTGTGTGTGTGTGTGCGTGTCCCCCCTCGCTGTGTGTGTGTGTGTGCGTGTCCCCCCTCGCTGTGTGTGTGTGTGTGCGTGTCCCCCTTCGCTGTGCGTGTGTGTGCGCGTGTCCCCCCTCGCTGTGTGTGTGCGTGTCCCCCCTCGCTGTGTGTGTGTGTGCGTGTCCCCCCTCGATGTGTGTGTGTGTGTGCGTGTGTGTGTGTGCGTGTGCCCCCTCGCTGTGTGTGTGTGTCCCCTCGCTGTGTGTGTGTGTGCGTGTCCCCCCTCGCTGTGTGTGTGTGTGCGTGTCCCCCCTCGCTGTGTGTGTGTGTGCGTGTCCCCCCTCGCTGTGTGTGTGCGTGTCCCCCCTCGCTGTGTGTGTGTGTGCGTGTTCCCCCTTGCTGTGTGTGTGCGTGTCCCCCCTCGCTGTGTGTGTGTGTGTGCATGTCCCCCCTCGCTGTGTGTGTGTGTGTGTGTGCGTGTGCCCCCTCGCTGTGTGTGTGTGTGCGTGTCCCCCCTCGCTGTGTGTGTGCGCGTGTGCCCCCTCGCTGTGTGTGTGTGTGTGCGTGTCCCCCCTCGATGTGTGTGTGCGTGTCCCCCCTCGCTGTGTGTGTGTGTGTGCGTGTGCCCCCTCGCTGTGTGCGTGTCCCCCCTCGCTGTGTGTGTGCGTGTCCCCCCTCGCTGTGTGTGTGTGCGTGTCCCCCCTCGCTGTGTGTGTGTGTGCGTGTCCCCACTCGCTGTGTGTGTGCGTGTGTGTGCGTGTGTGTGTGTGTGCGTGTCCCCCCTCGCTGTGTGTGTACGTGCGCGTGTCCCCCCTCGCTGTGTGTGTGTGTGCGTGTCCCCCCTCGCTGTGTGTGTGTGTGCGTGTCCCCCCTCGCTGTGTGTGTGTGTGCGTGTCCCCCCTCGCTGTGTGTTTGTGTGCGTGTCCCCCCTCGCTGTGTCTGTGTATGTGCGTGTCCTCCTCGCTGTGTGTGCGTGTCCCCCCTCGCTGTGTGTGTGTGTGCGTGTCCCCCCTCGCTGTATGTGCGTGTCCCCCCTCGCTGTGTGTGTGTGTGCGTGTCCTCCCTCGCTGTGTGTGTGTGCGCGTGTCCCCCCTCGCTGTGTGTGAGTGCGCGTGTCCCCCCTCGCTGTGTGTGTGTGTGCATGTCCCCCCTCGCTGTGTGTGTGTGCGTGTCCACCCTCGCTGTGTGTGTGTGTGTGCGTGTCCCCCCTCGCTGTGTGTGTGTGTGTGTGCGTGTCCCCCCTCGCTGTGTGTGTGTGTGTGTGCGTGTCCCCCCTCTCGCTGTGTGTGTGTGCGCGTGTCCCCCCTCGCTGTGTGTGTGTGCGCGTGTCCCCCCTCGCTGTGTGTGTGTGTGCGTGTCCCCCCTCGCTGTGTGTGTGTGTGCGTGTCCCCCCTCGCTGTGTGTTTGTGTGCGTGTCCCCCCTCGCTGTGTCTGTGTATGTGCGTGTCCTCCTCGCTGTGTGTGCGTGTCCCCCCTCGTTGTGTGTGTGTGTGCGTGTCCCCCCTCACTGTGTGTGTGTGCGTGTCCCCCCTCGCTGTGTGTGTGTGCGTGTCCCCCCTCGCTGTGTGTGTGTGTGCGTGTCCCCCCTCGCTGTGTGTGTGTGCGTGTCCCCCCTCGCTGTGTGTGTGTGCGTGTCCCCCCTCGCTGTGTGTGTGTGCGTGTCCCCCCTCGCTGTGTGTGTGTGTGCGTGTCCCCCCTCGCTGTGTGTGTGTGTGTGCGTGTCCCTCCTCGCTGTGTGTGTGTGTGTGCGTGTCCCCCCTCGCTGTGTGTGTGTGTGCGTGTCCCCCCTCGCTGTGTGTGTGTGTGCGTGTCCCCCCTCGCTGTGTGTGTGTGCGCGTGTCCCCCCTCGCTGTGTGTGTGTGCGCGTGTCCCCCCTCGCTGTGTGTGTGTGCGCGTGTCCCCCCTCGCTGTGTGTGTGTGCGTGTCCCCCCTCGCTGTGTGTGTGTGCGTGTCCCCCCTCGCTGTGTGTGTGTGCGTGTCCCCCCTTGCTGTGCGTGTCCCCCCTTGCTGTGCGTGTCCCCCCTTGCTCTGCGTGTGTGTGCGCGTGTGTGCACGTGTCCCCCCTCGTGTCCCCCCTCGATGTTTGTGTGTGTGCGTATCCCCCTCGCTGTGTGTGTGTGTGCGTGTCCCCCCTCGCTGTGTGTGTGTGTGCGTGTCCCCCCTCGCTGTGTGTGTGTGTGCGTGTCCCTCCTCGCTGTGTGTATGTGCGCAAGTGTCCCCCCTCGCTGTGTGTGTGTGTGTGTGCGTGTCCCCCCTCGCTGTGTGTGTGTGTGTGTGCGTGTCCCCCCTCGCTGTGTGTTTGCGTGTCCCCATTCGCTGTGTGTGTGTGTGTGCGTGTCCCCCCCCGCTGTGTGTGTGTGCGTGTCCACCCTCGCTGTGTGTGTGTGTGTGCGTGTCCCCCCTCGCTGTGTGTGTGTGTGTGCGTGTCCCCCTTCGCTGTGTGTGTGTGTGCGCGTGTCCCCCCTCGCTGTGTGTGTGCGTGTCCCCCCTCGCTGTGTGTGTGTGTGCGTGTCCCCCCTCGATGTGTGTATGTGTGTGCGTGTGTGTGTGTGCGTGTGCCCCCTCGCTGTGTGTGTGTGTCCCCTCGCTGTGTGTGTGTGTGCGTGTGTCCCCTCGCTGTGTGTGTGTGTGCGTGTCCCCCCTCGCTGTGTGTGTGTGCGTGTCCCCCCTCGCTGTGTGTGTGTGTGCGTGTCCCCCCTCGCTGTGTGTGTGTGTGCGTGTTCCCCCTCGCTGTGTGTGTGCGTGTCCCCCCTCGCTGTGTGTGTGTGTGTGCGTGTCCCCCCTCGCTGTGTGTGTGTGTGTGTGTGTGTGCGTGTCCCCCCTCGCTGTGTGTGTGTGTGCGTGTCCCCCCTCGCTGTGTGTGTGCGCGTGTGCCCCCTCGCTGTGTGTGTGTGTGTGCGTGTCCCCCCTCGATGTGTGTGTGCGTGTCCCCCCTCGCTGTGTGTGTGTGTGTGCGTGTGCCCCCTCGCTGTGTGCGTGTCCCCCCTCACTGTGTGTGTGCGTGTCTCCCCTCGCTGTGTGTGTGTGCGTGTCCCCCCTCGCTGTGTGTGTGTGTGCGTGTCCCCACTCGCTGTGTGTGTGTGTGCGTGTCCTCCCTCGCTGTGTGTGTGTGTGCGTGTCCCCCCTCGCTGTGTGTGTGTGTGCGTGTCCCCCCTCGCTGTGTGTGTGTGTGCGTGTCCCCCCTCGCTGTGTGTGTGTGCGTGTCCTCCCTCGCTGTGTGTGTGCGTGCGTGTCCCCCCTCGCTGTGTGCGTGTCCCCCCTCGCTGTGTGTGTGTGTGCGTGTCCCCCCTCGCTG